>NC_060184.1:46012132-46049632 GCF_021184085.1 Oncorhynchus gorbuscha | reverse complement strand
GTCTCTGTGTTTTCCGTCTCAGGTTGGAGTGTGACGAAGGGTGTGCTGCACTGGAAAGGAACAGGTCAGTTTTTGCACAGCTGTTGTGCGCTCGCACACAGCAGGGCTCCAGACCGCAACCATTTTAGTCGCATTTTGCGACCCTTTGACTTGGCTGTACGAGATTAAATTCTTAACTGGTCGCATCGGCGCAAGCTTAACATTCATTACATGGTCACCTCACTCAAAAGTTTCAAAAAAAATTTGCTGCCTGAAAACATGATTTGGTCATACAGTCAAGTGCTTTATCCTTACGATTCTTGTAATGCAAGTGTCTGCCAAGCCCATGTGCATGATTCACTAGGGCCTGCTGCTGTGATGAGTGAGCCGATCTCTCTCTCTCTTTCTCTCCGCCCGTTGTGCGCTCCGGGAATTGCTGGAAAAACACAGCTTTGGAAGCAACTACTGTTAACTGTCAAATAGACTCTTACAACAGATCGCAAGAAATTTGATATGGCTTTGAGATATGAAGCCCTTGCGAGTGCATATGGTAGTAGGCTACAATTGCAAAAAAAAATTTAGGGCATTACTTTTACTGATAGATTTAATAAATGGCTACTAGCACTGGGTATTATGTTTAGTGTTAGCGATCTAATGTGTAAAGTATTTTCACTTCCTCGTGGTGAATTGGCCCCAAAATACTCAGCATTTGGTTTTAGTTCACATAAAGTAGGCGAATTCATCTCCATTGAACAACAACATTCTGGAGTCATATTTTAAGAGTAAAATATAACAATACCCTATTGTCAACCCACAATTCATGACAATCACTGGATTATTGGACATGTTAGACGAAACAACTTATTTATTGAGTAGCCTAACATCTCGGTATTCTATCATACCATCTGAAGCACTGTGAATGACTTTATAAAGCGATTTACACTTATTTTCCTATTGCTTAACGCTGTGGGGGGAAAACTTGGTGTGACCAGACCGTGAGCTAGTGGCACCAGGTGAAAATGCTAGTCTGGAGCCCTGCACACACAGACAGCCACTTGATAGCACATTGCTTTCGGCTGTCGAATGGATTGTTTTCTTAAAATGTGCAGTCAACATCCAAGCTTTTTCCTGTTCTAGTCTTCTTTAGATCAGTGGACCTTAGTGTCTGCCCATGTTCGGTTGTGTGTGTGTGTGTGTGTCCTGACAGGCGATTGGCTGTGGCCCTGCAGAGTTACCCTTCAGTGGACCCCTTCAACATCCGCACCTCCTCCTCCACTTATAGTGACAGCCTTCGAGGAGATGCCAGGTGGTGTACCAATACATGTAATGTATTATCCAATGCATGCCGAGAATGTTCTCAGATATTTTTGTCTTTGTGTGCATGTTATGGGGATAATATTTCCCAATTTGAAGGCCAATTGATGGCACCGATGTACTTCGAGCCACTACCGGTGCGCTCTGAGACACCATTTTCGCATTTCATTGACGTCTTTAAATCAAAATCACATTTTATTGGTCACATACACATGGTTAGCAGATGTTAATGCGAGTGCAGTGAAATGCTTGTGTTTCTAGTTCTGACTGTGCAGTAATATCTAACAATTTCACAACTACCTTATACACACAAGTGTAAAGGAATTAATTAGAATATGTACATATAAATATATGGATGAGCGATGGTGCGGCATAGGCAAGATGCAGTAGATGGTATAGAGTACAGTATATTCATATGAGATGAGTAATGTAGGGTATGTAAACATTATATAAAGTGCATTGTTTAAAGTGGCTAGTGATACATTACATCAAGATGGCAAGATGCAGTAGATGGTATAGAGTACAGTCCATGCATATGAGATGAGTAATGTAGAGTATATAAAGTGCATTGTTTAAAGTGACTAGTGATTCATTTATTACATCCAATTTTTAATTGTTAAAGTGGCTAGAGATTTGAGTCAGTATGTTGGTAGCAGCCACTCAATGTTAGTGATGGCTGTTTAACAGTATGAAGGCCTTGAGATAGAAGCTGTTTTTCAGTCTCTCGGTCCCAGCTTTGATGCACCTGTACTGACCTCTCCTTCTGGATGATAGCGGGGTGAACGGGCAGTGGCTCGGGTGGTTGTTGTCCTTGATGATCTTTATGGCCTTCCTGTGGCATTCGGTGCTGTAGGTGTCCTGTAGGGCAGGTAGTTTGCCCCCGGTGATGCGTTATGCAGACCTCACTACCCTCTGGAGAGCGTTACGGTTGTAGGTGGAGCAGTTGCCGTACCAGGCGGTGATACAGCCCGACAGGATGCACTCGCTTGTCCATCTGTAAAAGTTTGTTTTTGGTAACGAGACAAATTTCTTCAGCCTCCTGAGGTTAAAGGTGCTGTTGCGCTTTCATCACAACGCAGTCTGTGTGGGTGGACCAATTCAGTTTGTTCAAGATGTGTACGCCAAGGAACTTAACTTTCCACCTTCTCCACTGCTTTGTCACAATGTAAAGTATTTCTTATTTTTCCAAATTTAGAAAAGATTTGAAGTTTGTCAGCGAGGTTGAAGAGGAGATCAAGAATCTGGTTGAGTTGGCCAGCAAGGTAAGAGACCAATAGACTTAGGTTGTGTGCTATATAACACCCTATTCCTTATAATAGTGCACTACTTTTGAACAGAGCCCTATGGGTCCTGGTCAAAAGTAGTGCACGAAATGGGGAATAGGTTGCCATTTTGAACATAGATGGGGTGAATTTAACACGGAATTAAAGCACAGGGACAAGAATAAACACACGCCTCTTTGGCATGGAATGTCACCCACCACTTAAATTGAGTACAGTGTGTATTATTTAAGAGCAGTTTGATGAGATGGTGTTGGATTTAAATACTTTATACAGGGCCAGCATTTCCCTATACATGACTGGGTTTCCCTAAACCACTACCAGCTTACTAGAGGACCTTCGGTTTGCGTAGTCTGCATTTAGCTAAAAGCTTCTGGTCTCCTTAGTTGGAGTGCAGGAGAGACTTGAAGTATTTGAATGTCCTTGGATTTTACGATGGGTATTGATGATGATCGCTAAAGGTTCAATTTATCGTTGGTTATCCCTTTTGGTTCTGAACATTGGGAAATACTACTTTAGTCAGCATAATGTCCAATGAATCAGCTCCGGTAGCTTGCGATGTTTGTTAGGACAACATTTATTTAAACCTTAAATCAAATGGTGACTCGGAACAATCTTTCATAGTGGAAACATGAAGTCTTGAGTGACGTGTGTGTGTAACCCGTTTTCAGGGTAAACAGACCAAGAGGAGCCACTGCTTCCCCCCAATGAACAGAGAGCACAGGAAGATAGTCCACGAGCTGGCTGAGGTCTACAATGTAGAGAGTGTGAGCTACGACAGCGAGCCCAAACGCAACGTGGTTATCACCGCCATCAGGTAACACCTCCACATGCGCGTTACAATCTATGACGATTTTAAAATAGATGCATGTTGTAGCTTTAAAAATACTTTGTAATTACTGTCTGTGCAACCGTATCAGCTGGGTATATTTTGTATGAAGGGATGTGTATTGTGAACAATTCAGACGGTGCTGTGCCTGCGGTTCTGAGGATATGTTGTAACTGTACTTTTTGCTGTGTGCAGGGGGAAGTCTGCCTGTCCTAACTCAACACTGACGTCCCTGATAGAGAGAGATACAGGGGTCTCAAGGGCTCCCCCACCCATTGCCCATATCAAACAACATAGCAAGTAGGCATGCGTCTTTGCACTCACACATTGAAATCAATCAATCAAATGTATTTATGAAGCCCTTCTTACATCAGCTGATGTCACAAAGTGTTGTACAGAGACTCATCCTAAAACCCCAAACCGCAAGCAAGGCAGGTGTAGAAACACGGTGGCTAGGAAAAACTCCCTAGAAAGACCAGAACCTAGGAAGAAACCTAGAGGAACCAGGCTATGAGGGCTGGCCAGTCCTCTTCTGGCTGTGCCGGGTTGAAATAACAGAACATGGCCAAGATGTTCAAATGTTCATAAATTACCAGCATGGTCAAATAATAATAATAATCAGTGGTTGGCGAGGGTGCAGCAAGTCAGCACCTCAGGCGTAAATGTCAGTTGGCTTTTCATAGCCGATCATTAAGAGTATCTCTACCACTCCTGCTTACTCTAGAGAGTTGAAAACCGTAGGTCTGGGACAGGTAGCACGTCCGGTGAACAGGTCAGGGTTCCATAGCCGCATGCAGAACAGTTGAAACTGGAGCAGCAGCATGGCCAAGTGGACTGGGGACAGCAAGGAGTCATCAGGCCAGGTAGTCCTGAGGCATGGTCCTAGGGCTCAGGTCCTCCGAGAGAGAAAGAGAAAATTAGAGAGAGCATACTTAAATAAACACAGGACACTGGATAAGATTGGAGAAATACTCCAGATATAACAGACTGACCCTAGACCGCGACACACAAACTTTTGCAGCATAAATACTGGAGGCTGAGACAGGAGGGGTCTGGAGACACTGTGGCCCCATCTGACGATACCCCCGAAAAGGGCCAAACAGGCAGGATATAACCCCACCCACTTTGCCAAAGCACGGCCCCCACACCACTAGAGGGATATCTTCAACCACCAACTTACCATTCTAAGACGAGGCCGAATATAGCCCACAAAGATCTCTGCCACGCACAACCCAGGGGGGGGCGCCAACCCAGACAGGAAGATCACATCAGTGACTCAACCCACTCAAGTGATGCACCCCTCCTAGGGACAACATGGAAGAGCGCCAGTGATTAAGCCCCTGTAATAGGGTTAGAGGCAGAGAATTCCAGTGGAGAGAGGGGAACCGGACAGGCAGAGACGGCAAGGGTGGTTCGTCGCTCCAGTGCCTTTTCGTTCACCTTCACACTCCTGGGCCAGACTACACTCAATCATAGAACCTACTGAAGAGATGAGTCTTCAGTAAATACTTAAAGGTCGAGAACGAGTCTGCATCTCTCACATAGGTAGGCAGACCATTCCATAAAAAATAGAGCTCTGTAGGAGAAAGCCCTGCCTCCACTTGTTTGCTTAGAAATTCTAGGGACATTAAGGAGGTCTGCGTCTTGTGACCGTAGCGTACGTGTAGGTATGTACGGCAGGACCAAATCGGAAAGATGGATAGGAGCAGAACCATCAAATGCTTTGTAGGTTAGCAGTAAAACCTTTGAAATCAGCCCTTGCCTTAACAGGAAGGAAGCCAGTGTAGAGAAGCTAGCACTGGAGTAATATGATCAATTTATTTGGTTATAGTCAAGTTTCTACCAGCCGTGTTTAGCACTAACTGAAGTTTATTTAGTGCTTTATCCGGGTCGCCGGAAAGTAGAGCATTGCAGTAGTCTAACCTAGAAGTGACAAAAGAATGGATACATTTTTCTGCATTATTTTTTGACAAAGTTTCTGATTTTTGGAATGTTGGAGATGGAAAAAGGCTGTCCTTGAAACTGTCTTGATATGTTCGTCAAAAGAGTTCAGGGCCCAGAGTAACTCCGAGATCCTTCAGTTTTATTTGAGACGACTGTACAACCAAAATTATTTTTCAGATTCAACAGAAGATCTTTGTTTCTTGGGACCTAGAACAAGCATCTCTGTTTTGTCCGAGTTTAAAAGTAGACCATCCACTTCCTTATGTCTGAAACACATGGTTCCAGGGAGGGCAATTTTGGGCTTCACCGTGTGTCATCAATGTACAGCTGTGTGTCATCCGCATAGCAGTGAAAGTTAACATTGTTTCCGAATGACATCAAGAGGTAATATATATATATATATATATATAATTATTATTGGATCAGCCTGTAGTGTGGTTTTCCACTTTTAATTTTGAGTGTGACTCCAAATCCAGAACTCCATGGGTTAGTAAATTTGATTTCCATTGATCATATTTGTTGTCAGCACATTCAACTATGTAAAGAAAAAAGTATTTAATAAGAATATTTCATTCATTCAGATCTAGGATGTGTTATTTTAGTTTTCCCTTTATTTTTTTTGAGCAGTGTATATAGTGAAAACAATAGTGATCCTGAAACGGAACCTTGAGGAAATACCGACATTTACAGTTGATTTGTCAGAGGACAAACCATCCACAGAGACAAACTGATATCTTTCCGACAGATGAGATCTAACCCAGGCCAGAACTTGTCCATGTAGACCAATTTGGGTTTCCAATATCTCCAAAAGAATGTGGTGATTGATGGTATCAAAAGCAGCACTAAGGTCTAGGAGCATGAGAACAGATGCAGGGCCTTGGTCTGACACCATTAAAAGGTCATTTACCACCTTCACAAGTGCAGTCTCGGTGCTATTATGGGGTCTAAAACCAGACTGAAGCGTCTTCAGGAAGCCAGTGAGTTGCTGTGCTACAGCTGGAATGGAAGATTCGATATAGGCCAATTTAGTTAGTTATATTTTTTGGGTCAATGTTTGGCTTTTTCAAGAGAGGCTTTATTACTGCCACTTTTAGTGAGTTTGGTTCACATCCAGTGAATAGAGAACTGTTTATTATGTTTAACAAAGGAGGGTCAAGCACAGGAAGCAGCTCTTTCAGTAGTTTAGTTGGAATAGGGTCCAGTATGCAGCTTGAAGGTTTAGAGGCCATGATTATTTTCATCAATGTGTCAAGAGTTGTGCAGACTCAGGACAACTGAGCTTTGGAGGAATACACAGATTTAAAGAGGAGTCTGTAATTTGCTTTCTAATGATCATTATCTTTTCCTCAAAGAAGTTAATGCATTTATTACTGCTGACGTGAAAGCCATCCTTTCTTGGGGAATGCTGCTTTTTGCGACTGTATCAAAAATACATTTTGGATTGTTCTTTTCCTCTAAGTTGGAAAAATAAGATCGAGCAGCAGTGAGGGCCCTTCGATACTGCACTGTCTTTCCAAGCTAGTCTGAAGAATTCCAGTTTGGTGTCGCCCCATTTCCGTTCAAATTTTCTGGAAGCTTGCTTCAGAGCTCGGGTATATTCTGTATACCAGGGAGCTAGTTTCTTATGACACATGTTTTTTGTTTTTAGGGATGTGACTGCATCTAGGGTATTATGCAAGGTTAAATTGAGTTCCTCAGTTCGGTGGTTAACTGATTTTTGTACTATGACATCCTTGGGTAGGCAGAGGGAGTATGTAAAGTCATCTAGGAATCTTTGGGTTGTCTGAGAATTTATTGGACAACTTTTGATGATCCTTTGTTGGGGTCTGAGCAGATTATTTGTTGCGATTACAAACGTAATAAAATGGTGGTCCGATAGTTCAAGATTATAAGGAAAAACATTAAGATCCACAACATTTATTCCACGGGACAAAACTAGGTCCAGAGTATGACTGTGGCAGTGAGTAGGTCCGGAGACGAGTTGGACTAAACCCACTGAGTTGATGATGGCTCTGAAAGCCCTTTGGAGTGCGTCTGTGGACTTTTCCATGTGAATATTGAAGTCACCAAAAATTTGAATATCATCTGCCATGACAACTAGGTCCGATAGGTACTCAGTGAGGAATGCTGTATATTGCCCAGGAGGCCTGGATTTCATGACTAGAAGCTCAAAAGATGATGTGTTTTCTTTTTTTGTAAATTGAAATTTGCTTTCATAAATGTTAGCAACACCCCCGGCTTTGCATGATGCGCGGGGGATATGGTCACTAGTGTAACCAGGAGGTGAGGCCTCATTTAACACAGTAAATTCATCAGGCTTAAGCCATGTTTCAGTCAGGCCAATCACATCAAGATTATGATCAGTGATTAGTTCATTGACTATAACTGCCTTGGAAGTGAGGGATCTAACATTAAGTAGCCCTATTTTGAGATGAGGTATCACAATCTTTTTCAATAATGGCAGGAATGGAGGTCGTCTTTATTCCAGTGAGATTGCTAAGGCGAACACCGCCAAGGTTTAGTTTTTCCCAACCTAGGTCGAGGCACAGACACTGTCTCAATGGGGATAGCTGAGCTGACTACACTGACTGTGCTGGTGGCAGACTCCACTAAGCTGGCAGGGTTGCTAAGAGGCAGCAGGCTATCTCATTGTGGAGCTAGAGGAGTTAGAGCCCCGTCTATGTTCATAGATGAGATGAGCCCTTCAGCTAGGATGGAGTTCTCCTCAGCAGGCCAGGCTTGGTCCTGTTTGGGGGCTGAGTCCCAGAAAGAGGGCCAACTATCTACAAATTCTATCTTTTGGGAGGGGCAGAAAAGTTTTCAACCAGTGATTGAGTTGAGACTCTGCTGTAGAGCTCATCACTCCCCCTAACTGCGAGGGGGCCAGAGAATTACTCGATGCCGACATCTTTCTAGCTGATTTACATGCTGAAGCTATGTTGTGCATGGTGACCTGACTGTTTCATCCTAACATCGTTGGTGCCGACATGGATAAAAATATCCCCATACTCTCCACACTCGCCAGTTTTAACTTTAGCCAGCAACATCTTCAGATTAGCCTTAACCCCGGTAGCCTTGCCCCCTGGTAAAGTGTATGATCGCTGGATGATTTGTTTTTAAGGATAATACTGCGGGTAATGGAGTCGCCAATGACTAGGATTTTCAATGAACGACTCCTCACTCCACACACTGAAAGACTCCTCGCACATACAGGCCTAAATTGGAACTGAGGACATGGGCCCGAATTGGACCTTAGTTTGTAGGCTCTCAATGTTCCAATGACTTGTAGCTATCCAGCTACAGCTAGTTAACTGTGGTTCTTGTTTTTGTCATCAGGACTGATGGTGTGAGCAGCTGGTCCAAGGCAGTCAAAGAAGAGCCGGCAATCGACTACTTCGATGTCCAGGATTAATAAAGGCCCAAAACAAGCAAACCTCGACGTAATAATACTAAATAATGTATCTGCTGCTCCAAGATGGTCTGAAATCTGTAATGCCATCTCACCTCATTTATTGTGCTTGTCTTCAAGAGAAAATATCACTGCAGTACTATTTTAATTTTGTAACCAAGTAAAAAGTGTTTAACTGCCATATGCAAATAGCATGAGCAAATCTTCAGACTTTGAAAATAATCATGGATTGCATTTGAATAGTTAACAATTTTCACTAGTTCCTAAAGTGCAACTGTTGTATTAGATGAGGGGACATGCAGTACCTTATTTCAATAAAGCAATTTTTCAATAGTGTTGATACTTGACTTACCAATATAATGCAGAGAACCTGTATTGACATTGTTACAAATGCTATAAAATAAAACTACACAAGATAATACATAATGATCAGGTATTTTTAAAGAAAGGCTTATTACGTTCGGTAAGGTTCTTTTAAAGTTTGTTTGGGTTCTTTTGGCCATGATCAATTAGGTTGCATTTAACTATCAACATGATGCTCAGGTGATGAAAGGGGCTGTATCATACAGACCATATATATTTTCTGAACAAAAAAATAAATGCAACATGTGAAGTGTTGGTTTCATGTGCTGAAATAAAATATCCCAGAAACGTTCCATAGGCACAAAGTGTATTTCTCTCAAATGTTGTGTACAAATTTGTTTACATCCCTATTCATAAGCATTTCTCCTTTTCCAAGATAACCCATCCACCTGACCGGCATGGCATATCAAGAAGCTGATTAAACAGTGTGATCATTACACAGGTGCACCTTGTGCTGGGGACAATAAAAGGCCTCTCTAAAATGGTCAGTTTTGTCACACAACCCAATGCCAAAGATGTCTTAAGTTTTGAGAGAAAGTCCACCAGAGCTGTTGCCAGATAATTAAATGTTCATTTCTCTACCATAAGCCACCTCCAACGTCGTTTAAGAGAATTTGGCAGTGTGCCCAACAACCACAGACCAAGTAATCATGCCAGCCCAGAACCTCCACAATCTGGCTATTTCACCTGCGGGATTGTCTGAGACCAGACATCAGGACAGCTGATGAAACAGGAGTATTTCTGTCTGTAATAAAGACCTTTTGTGGGGAAAAACTCCTGATTGGCTGGACTTGGCTCCCTAGGTCCACCCATGTCTGCGCCCTGCCCATTCATGAAAAATACATAGATTATGTCATAATTTATTTAAATTGACTGATTTCCTTATATGAATTGGAACTCGGTAAAATCGTTGAAGTATAATTTCCCACTGCATCATGACGCGCTACAGACAGCTCGTCATCCTTTGTGCCCTTTTCATTAAACCATTTGCATTAAGAGACTAATATTCCCTAACGGTTTACACATCTTGTGAAATATTTTAGTGGCCAGACAATGTGTGTGTCAACGGTAGAAGCGGTAATTTGATGACACTCCCTGCTAGTCGCAATTTTTTATAATATTTTATCTCTAGCAGAACCCCGCGCCTGCGCTTCTTGAAACGAACTAAGCTTCACCAGACCCCGCTCCATCCCCGAGACTGCGTCCCCTCCCCTACTGTGTCTACAGTTGCCGATGTACCAGTCTACCTAATGGGGGAGTGATCGAGTAGCCGTGTGGAAGTTGAGGAGTGAACACCGCACAGATCTTCAGGAACATTATTTCAGTTTGCTTGGGAGTGCACAGACTGGATCTCAGCAATGGAGAGAAAGGTAAGAGTTGTGCCCGCAGCACACTTTTTGTTGTATTGTCTTGACATCTGTTTTCTGTTATACTATGCTCACCCTGCATAGTGAGAATAATTTATTTTCCACCATTATAGAACTCCATTCCGCGCTGCCAAGCCCACGGCACCAGAAGGCATATTGCCAACCGGATTAGTGCGCACAGTAGTTTTCGACTGGGTCTAGTTTATTGTGTATCTGAAAATCTTTTCTTATGATGAATTGTTTAATCTACCCTTTCATTTCCATCTTTAATCCACGAAAAGCCTATGTTTGTATGTTATTGATTGACAATCCTGCCGCATGTAACCAAGTTGAAAATATGGGTGTATGTTTGCATCATCATTATACAGCAGGCCAGGCTATACAATAATTGCACCTCACCCCGCCTTAGACTCGCAACCCCGACTATAGGCAACACAGTGGCTACGTTCAGGTTTTTCAAGACTACTCACCCCTCCCTTGAACCTCCACCCCTCGCAGTTTTCAACCACTGCAGACACGGACGGCTTGTTAACCTTGACTTGTGTGAGAAGCAGACACTTGATTAGAAATAAGGTGAATGCACACTGTAGAGTCTACAGTGTAGACGGACAGACGAGACAACACTCCCCTTCTCTGTTTGACGCATTTAGAACAACAAACGTGTGAATTGACTCTCATTCACTGCTCTCTTCTGCCTGTGCCCTATAGTTATGAATTAGACTAGATGAAATTGACATGGACTTGAGCCTATTTGTTGTGTTGTATGACTATAATTCACACTTTACATCAAGTGTCCTAAAACCTATTTACATGGTAGCTACATTAATAGTTAGTTTGTAGGTTGTGTAATTATTCAACACACAAATAATTATATAATAAAAGCCGAATGCAGCCGTTTTTAAAACCAATATCAAATAATTTCCGGGTAACAATGAAGTGCCTTGCTGTAGTAGTTTTCATTAAAATTGCCAAAAAATGCTTTTTAACTCTACTATTTCTCAAAGCAAGAATTTCGCTAGGACTGTCTGAGAGGGGAAGAGAAAAGTGAAAACTATCTGTTATTGGCAGAGAGGTTTAGCACTATCTCTGTTATTGATTTATTAGCCAATTTACTGCATGGTGATGTCACCAGGCATGCCGAAACTCCTGCCCATGCAAACCACAACAGAAGGTCCTGTGTAGATTGTATTTTCAACCAGCACTGTTCAGACTTTCCTAGTTAAATAACAGTGTTAGTTTCATTAGCGGTTGTACAATATGATACAAAACACAGGAAAAACAGACTACTCTGGGCCTTTAACATAAGATTTGTAAACAAACCCCAATTGTGGCTTCACACCCACTCACTATGTAATTATTGTTTTAAGATGAGAATATTTAATTATCCTCATTTGCAAATGCTTGAAAGTGTGTATACCACAAACGGGCGACAGTTGTAAGTATTGAGTTTCACTGTACCTGACCTGCCTTTGTGATTTTGGGGAATTTAATGTAAAGTGGGACCACTATGGGTCAGTAAGCAGCCTTATTGAACCCACTGCTCTGAGAATTATCCCAAGCTTATTATCCAGTTATTTAGGGTTGTTGGATATATTTCTCAGCTGAAATGGTAGACCAATTTTCTTGGGGGGAGACGATATACTAGAACATATTTTCAACCTATATTTGCAAGTGGGTATCTTTGTCCTATTTGGATTGTGTTGGTTTAGTGATGTAAGGGGGTGGTAGTTCGGTAGGCCACAATAGACTGGAGTGAATGGAATGGTATCAAACACATGGAAACCACATGTTTGATATATTTGATACCATTCATTCCATTCCCGCCATTACTATGAGCCCGCCCTCCCCAATTAAGGTGCTACCAGCTGCCTCTGATGTGGGCCTTTCCTTTGCCTGTGGCTCAGTGGTGTTTGTAGAGACAGGGATGTGTGGAATGCACTATAGCATTCTGGCCTCCGAAGCCTTCTGCATCGATGCATAGCAGGATCTCATGAAAAGGGCATGAGCACAGAATCAAGCTCCTCTCTATATCTACTGTATTTTGGGGTCTTGATTAGTTGTAATGTTAATACTCACTGTGAGACTAGTGCTAGGAGTAGCTGTGTGAGATGTCGTACAAGTTTGGAGTGTTCAAAGCTGTCATTAATGCAACGGCTGTCTACTTTGAAGAAACTCGAGTATAAAATATATTTTGATTTGTGGAACACTTTTTTGGGGGGTTCCTACATGATTCCATATGTGTTATTTCCTAGTTGTGAGGTCTTCACTATTACTCTACAATGTAGAAAATAGTCAAAATAAAGACAAATCTTTGAATGGGTAAGTGTATCCAAACTTACTGTATGGCGCTTTCACTGGGTCTTTTAGCAAAACACTGTCAACTAGATCTCTGGCTCTGAATGTAGCGGTGGCATGTGTCCTATTTTGCTGAAAAGCATGTAAGTTAGAGGGCTATTTTTTATAAAGCTTTATAATTCACTATCCTTACATATTATGTATTATTAGAAACAACTTTTGTGGTCGTGATGAAGTTTTCAATCCAATGCATTTTGGTGATATGTATGCTCGGCTTTCCATTCTTCCCTTGTGCTTAGATTCCATCAAGACAAAAAACAACATTGGATTTCCATGCTTTAACCCGGTTGGAATGTGTGGCTTCTGTACTGTCCCTAGTGCAGAGTCAGCATTTCACCTTGCAATGTGTGAACTTATTGTGGAGCTGCTGAAAGGTTTTCATTGGAAAATTAGTTGCAGCGGCTAATGTGGCCTAAGAGTGGGAGGGCAAAAAACCTCACACCAAGGCAGCAGCATAAAGCACAAACTTTTGAAAGATGATTTAAGTTTGGTTTACGTGTTGTTGTCTATGTACAGAAGAGGCGTGGACGTTGTGGCGTGCGATGTCACTGTATAGGCATGACATGGCCCTCGAGAGTCAGCAGCAGTCATTGGTACAGACCAGTTTGTGGGCAGATCTTTTTTTTCATCCACCTAATGTTTAAGCCAAGGGCTGTGAGTAGGGTAAACTGATCCTATATCTGTAGCTGGGGGCAGCCTCTACCTAGAGCCCTGAGAGAGGGCGTCCGATGATCCACCCTGCTGCACCCTGTTGAAAGTCTGCAGAGAGAGATGAAGTCCCATTTGTATGCATGGGACTGTCACACCTCAAGAGGCCTGATGGAGTAGCGGCTCTTTTTGTCACTGTACTGGATGCTTGAACATTAATAGAATCGCTCCGCTCTACATTTCCCTCTCGCTCCGTCCCTCTTTCCCTCCATCCCTCCCTCCCTCTGCTCTGTTGAATCTCCCTCCCTAGCGGTAGACAGATGACCCATCATTCCAACAAGAGAGCGAGCTGGAGGATGAAAGTTTTGGTGGAGGGCCCGTAGTTTTATTTTAGCTCATGATTAATGGTTTGGCTTCACAGCAAAACTTCTTCAGAACATGGCTTTATGCTGTACTTGACTGTAAGTACAGGATTGGTAATATCTTAGCCCACTTTCTGTCATCCGGTTCAAGGCATTTCAGATTCTGCAATGACCTTGGATAGCATGGGTCTAGGTGCCTTTGCGAGTCTTTGAAGCTTTGCCATAGGCCCTCAGTTAATACTTTGACACATTTGGACCCCTCTCCCCAAATATTTGGTCACCCTATTGAATGGTCCATGGCTTTTGTGTTCAGGATTACTTGCAGGGAGAACTGGACAATGAGCACTTCCTTATTTGGCTGGCAAGGAAAGCCCTGGACATATGAAAGTAGGGCCAAGCTTTTGTTACCTAGGAAACGAGCTACAGTATTGGCTTGGTAGACTTGGACTTGATAAGAAATGCTAAACTCACTGAAAGTTTGAATGTACAGAAAAAAGAACATGCTAGAATAGTGTGCAAGTCGACGTAATACAATACAGTAGGGAGACTAGCTTGTTGGGTCTTTCCACCAATTAGGTGCCTTTTGAGAAGTGTAACCTAATTATAACATTCTTTCCATAAAGAGCAGAATCTCGAGAGGTTAAATACAAAAATGACTATAGTAAGTGCCTATTAAGTGAAAAAGATTAACCGTAACAGGGTTTGATCAGGTCAGTCAGCCATAAATCCCCTTGTGACAGGGTGAATGGAAGCTTGTTGTTTGCAACAGGGAGTGGCAATTGATTGCAAGAAATGCAATTGTTAAAGCATTTCTTTCCTGTCTAAATGTTTTCCACCACAAAACACCAGCAAATGGCCAAAAAGAGTAAAACCAGCTCAACTGCATTTACTCTATGATTTGACTATTAGATGTTCCAATGTTTCTTTTAACAAAAGTCTTACCGCACAGGATTACGTGGGTTAAAATCTTCCTAGAAGTGACAAAGGGTTGACGGAGGGACCGACTACTGAATTCTGGCACTTTAGCAAGCCTTTATTGATATAAAAATCAGATTTATTGAATTATCCATGTGGTCAATATTAAAGGGCACTAAATTTAATATAACTTGCTTTTCAAATCCAATATTGGTACACAATTTTTACCAAAAGGCACTTTTTTTAATGGAAGGACCCGGCTCCCATACTGTATGTATGTGGCATTTCTTTTCATTAGTCATTTTAGCAGACGCTCTTATCCAGAGCAATTTACAGGATCAATTAAGGTGAAGTGCCTTGCACATTGACAGTTCTTTTCACCTAGTGGGCTCGGGGATTCGAACATTTTGGTTACTGGCCCAACGCACTAAAGAGCAGGGCTACCGCACACAGAACTATCGTAGACAACCATGATGCTTCGGCCCGAAGACATGTATAAGTACAAGAAGGCCCGCTATGACCTCCGCAGAGTCATCGAACGAGCAAAAGGACAATATAGGAATAAGGTGGAATCATATTACACAGGCTCCAACATCTGTCACATGTGGCAGAGGCTACAGTCCATTACGGATTGCAGAGGAAGACCCAACCGTGATCTGCCCAACAATGCCTCTACCAGATGAACTCAATGCATTTTATGCACGCTTTGACAACAACAACAACATTGAGCCGGGTGTGTGGGCCGTCACCTACCCAGAGGACTGGGTGATCTTGCTTTCCGAGGCCGACGTGAGAAGGGCCTTTAATCAGGTCAACACCCGCAAGGCCGCGGGCCCCGATGGTATTCCAGGGTGCGTTCTCAGAGCATGCACAGAACAGCTGGCAGGCATATGTGCGGTAATTTTCAACATCTCCTTGTCCCAGTCTGTAATCCCCACATGTTTTAAGATGACCACAATCATCCCTGTTCTTAAGAACTATAAGGCTTCCTGACACTATGATTACTGCCCTGTAGCACTCACTTCTGTAATCATGAAGTGCTTTGAGAGGCTGGTTATGGCAGCGTCTCAAACAGAATGCGGTTCATTGACCACAGCTCAGCGTTCAACACCATTCTCCATTTTCTGGGTCTGAACACCTCAGCAACTGGATTCTGGACTTCCTGATGGGCCGAAACCAGGTGTTGGGGTTAGGCAACATCACCTCCACCACGCTGACCCTTAACACAGGGGCTCCACAGGGTGTGTGCTTAGTCCTCTCCTATACTCCCTGTTCACCCTCGACTGCATGGCCACGCACGACTCCAACACCATTATCAAGTTCGCTGATAACACGACTGTGGTAGGTCTGATCGCCGGTGACGATGAGTCAGGGTCAATGACCTGGCAGTGTAGTGTCGGAAGAACAACCTCAACGTCAGCAAGACCAAGGGGCTGATCGTGGACTACAGGAAATGGGCCATAGACTATTTTCTCTGCTGCCACACGGCAATAGGTACCGGTTCATCAAGTCTGACACCAACAGCCTCTTGAACAGCTTCTATCCCCAAACAATACAACTGACAAATAGCTAACAAAATAGCTACATGGACCGAGTTTACCTAGTATCTTTTCACTCACAAGCAGTGGTGGAAAAAGTAGTAAATTCTCATACTTGAGTAATAATATATGCCATTTAGCAGACACTTTTATCCAAAGCGACTTACAGTCATGTGTGCATACATTCTACGTATGGGTGGTCCCAGGGATCGAACCCACTACCCTGGCATTACAAGCGCCATGCTCTACCAACTGAGCTACAGAAGGACCACCCAGCTACAGAAGGACCAGTAATGTAAAGATACCTTAATAGAAAATATCACAAATAAAAGTCACCCAGTAAAATACTACTTGTGTAAAAGTAAAGATCCCTTAATAGAAAATGACTAAAGTAAAAGTACGTAAGAAGTATTCCTCTAAAAGTAAGTCAAAGTATTTGGTTTTAAATATACTTAAGTATCAAACAGGGATGAATGTGGTCACCCAGGTGTCCTTCATGATTTGCCCAAATGTGTTCAAGAACATAACATAAAGAAAACATACAAAAATGCTAAACGCTAATAAAAAAAATAAAAAGTTTACACACCCCCAGGAATGTCATACATTATGGATTGTTAGTACATTTTATGAAGGGAGGCTAACAGGAAACGCGACAAGAATGCTGATACAATGTCTCCACAGAAGTGAAATATTTAAGATAAGGGCCAAGTTAGCAGCCAACACTGATCTAATGTCATAAGTGAACAAACCACACACAAAGTTTAAAAAAAAAATATATATATATAAACACTATTTAAAATGACAGTATTTAGAACACAAGATTGTGCTGCTGGTCCCTAGTCCCAAGTCTCTTTCTGCTGTAAAGCACTTACCATCCTCTACTTGTAGGCTGGCTGGGTATTCATCCCTCTAGATGGCCGGGCGGGGGGTTGTTGTGGAGCCAGAGAGAGCAGTAGTCAGACTATGTGGGGGATGGAGGACTTGAATGTGGTCTCTTTGAAGTCAGTCTTTACCACTATTGAAGTTTTTTTCTATCAGTAAGAACTCAAGTTTATTACTTTGTTTTATTGAACCTTTATTTTACCAATACATCAAATAAACAACACATCTATAAACATATATTATATAGAGTGGAGAACACTGTGGTGAAGTGTGTGTGTGTACCAATTTTTTTTAAACATGTAATTAACCTTTATTTAACGAGGCAAGTCAGTTAAGAACAAATTCTTATTTACAAGGACGGCCTAGGAACAGTGGGTTAACTGCCTTGTTGATGATATGATAGAAAATAGTAGCAATCTGTATTTTCGAAAGCAGTCTCGTTCATATTTCACAACCTCCGCTGGCTTTTGGAGTTGGCCATACACGATAGAGCAAAAATAATAGGCCTAGACTTGATTTATTGCATGTTTCTGATCAGTGATAGATGAGCAAACAAATAAATGAGCTACACCACCTCCACATACTTATTTGCCCAGCCAGAGACCAATTAACCTTTACAGAAGAGATTCAGTGAAACAAAATCACATTAACTGATTATCAGACAAGTCACATGCTTTTGGTAGGGAGTAGGCTACTAAGCGAGAGAAGAGCAAAACAATTCACTTGTTAAGCTACATAACATGCAACATTTTGTAATCAGTGCTAATAGAGCCAACTTTTACTAAAGAAAGGGATGAGCAGCATACCCCTCAACTTAGTTAACATATAACGATTGGATAACTTTGGGCGTTTCAGTAAGCACAATACCTGTCGGAGTGTAAAGCGTGCCAATGCCTCTTCAGCATTACGGCTATGCAGACTGCCGGTTTTGTGTATAGGCAATATTTTTTCATAATGACATGGACAAGTTTGTTGGACAACAATAGAATGTTCATTCATGTTCATGATTTAATGGGTGCCAAAGCCGGTGAGATGAAAGGGTAAGTTTCTACCGAGGGGTTGGCTGGACTTTTAAACGCATTACTGCAATGATGACTGGGTTGGCTGGACTTTTAAACGCATTACTGCAATGATGACTGGGTTGGCTGGACTTTTAAGCGCATTACTGCAATGATGACTGGGTTGGCTGGACTTTTAAACGCATTACTGCAATGATGACTGGGTTGGCTGGGGGAAATAAAAGTACAGGCTTTGTTGCTGGAAATACCTTTCAGATAAAACATTTTTTAAAGTAAGCAAAAAGTTGCAGGGATGCTAAAGTTGCCGGTTTTTCTGACTGAGACGGCCTGTCTTGGTTCACCAAGGCTGACCTAGTTAAATGCAAACGCTCAGTGCTGCGCCACCGCCATGTCCCCCAGAGCCATGCATCCAGAAAGAGTGTGCAGCCAGACAGTGTGCAGTGCAGCAGAGTTGCAAATTAAAACCATCCAGATATGGCCAGTGGCAGCTGCATGGATTGATGCCGGCGGTAAGAGTGATTTGTAATTTGGTTTGAGTTCTGTTGATGGTGGGTGTGGTATTTGTCACATCTTTTCTAAGGCCAACCAGCACCGACGGAATGCAGTTTCTGTACAGTACACTCTCATAAAAATAGCTAATTAGTACCAGAAAAGGTTTCTTCATTTTGTCCCTGTCCTAGGGCAGTGGTCACCAGCCTTTTCTGAGTCGAAATGCAAGCCGAGATCTACCGCTCAGAATTGTTTCAACATGACTTAGAAAACAAACCTATGCAACATTAACCTATTAAAACAGTACTATAGCAATGATGTTTGTGCAGTTGGCTATAGTCCCAATACATTATCACTGCATATTGGCGTTGCTTGAATTGCCCTGCCAATGCATTGTTTTCTGGATCATTAAATCAAAAATATAATAATAATCATAAAAGATCAGTGAAAGTACAGTAAGTCACTAGCAGTTACTGGCTATTAATATATATAATAATAATAATATATGCCATTTAGCAGACGCTTTTATCCAAAGCGACTTACAGTCATGTGTGCATACATTCTACGTATGGGTGGTCCCGGGGATCGAACCCACTACCCTGGCGTTACAAGCGCCATGCTCTACCAACTGAGCTACAGAAGTTACTGGGAATTACTACAATAACTACCAGGCAACTAACTGCCATTAATTTATTGTGAAATGCACAGTAACCTCTTAAAACTGAATGTCTTTATTGTCACATGTTCTTACAAAATTGCAGAACTGACATTGTTAAGAGGTGCTCAACCTTTGAGAAGATATCCATCAACCACTCAAATTGGTACAACACTTCCACTGACGGTTGGAACAAATACACAAAATTCAGTAGCTTGTTATGTTTTTACCATACTTTCACTGCAACCAGTACCCTACCTTACAGAAAAATCACATGATTTCACATGAAATTTCAAATGTGAAATCATGTGTTTTTGGAACACTTCACGTGACCATGTTTTCAGGTGTAGTTTCTTGTTGTCACATGTTATTACATTAACTTCACATAAGATCACATGAGTACCATAAGGGCTGTAGAGTACCATCAAATTACAGGAACGTTTTAAGTGTCGCATTTCATGGCATAAAGGAAAACATGGTGTAGAGGGAAAGAACAGGATGGTTCTTCACAACCATCACAGCAGTAAAGAACCCTTCTGATATGCAAAATAAAATGGTTACACATATGCTCACCCCTGACAAAGAACCCATCAATAACCTTTTTTTGAGAGTGTACCTTTTGATGTAATATTCCATACGGTCAGACTCAGACAGTGCATGTCGAGCAACAATAGGTTTTGCAACATTTTAATGAGCATCTTTGGGTCTCAAGCACATGCAGCATCAGATCTGGATTGGGGAACCAACGTCAGTCCTGTCTGACCTGTTTGTTTCCAGTTAATTTCACCCCATTCCCTCCCCAATGTCCCATTTTGGTATGGTGAATTAACCCATATACTTTAATCATAGAATCAAGCAGTTTATTTTGTATACCTTCCACTGATGTTGTCTCTTCAGTTTTTCTAGATTTGGGTTATTTGGTAACCCAGTGCTGGGTAAATATTGGACAGAACACACGGTGGGTTATTTTGACCCAGCCATTTTTCTGTGAATAACCAACATGTTGGGATTATCCAAACAGATTCATTTAACCATTAGTTGGGTTTATATTGACTTTCAGGCTGGGTCTTTTTTAATTGAATCCATAGGTTTGTTTCAGGAGGCGTGGCTTATTAGGGGTGTGGCTTTCAGGTGGTCATTTTTGGCCACCCGTGAAAGTAAATTTAATTCCTGTTGATCATGTTAAGTTTGTATACTACAAATTTCTACATTCCTTTAATATTTTGTCACATTACATATTCTACCACTATATGTAAATAATAATGTTATACCATTTTTTACAAAGTGATAACTATCCCAACATTGGGATAAGCATAGGCTCTTAACTCATACACTTGTGTAAGCCTCATTAAACTACAAAAATGTTCAACCTTAACATTTGATTACAATACAACAGAACACATGTGCTGTAATGACATTTACTCTCACGGGAGCCCAAAAAACATCCTGAAAGCCATGCCCCGACTAAGCCACTCCTCCAGTGTTCTGATCTGACCCACTGTGTCATGCATCAACAACCCAACCTTGTATTTTTAAAGAAAACAACCCAACTAACTGACTCAATGCCTGCAACCCAGCAGTTAGGTCATCTAAACACAGCATTTTTTGGGAGTGTATCCTGGACTGGGAACAGTCTGATGAAAGGCCTCCTTCTGAACCTGGGATGTGTCCCAAATAAGCACCATATTCCAGTGCACTACTTTTGACCAGAGCCCAATGGGAATAGGGTTCCATTGGGACTCAACCGTGTCCTTGTTCTGTCTGCTCCCTCTTCCATCCGGCCTGGGCAGAATGGTGCTGAAGGATCAGGGCTAATGGGCTGGATAGCTTCATGCAGACTAGGCTACAGTACAGAGGGGGAAGGGAGTGGTGAGTAGTAGGGTTGCCAAATCAAATAAAATGTTATTTGTCACATACACATGGTTAGCAGATGTTAATGCGAGTGTAGCGAAATGCTTGTGCTTCTAGTTCCGACAATGCAGTAATAACCAACAAGTAATCTAACTAACAATTCCAAAACTACTGTCTTATACACAGTGTAAGGGGATAAAGAATATGTACATAAAGATATATGAATGAGTGATGGTACAGAGCAGCATAGGCAAGATACAGTAGATGGTATCGAGTACAGTATATACATATGAGTATATAAACAAAGTGGCAGAGTTAAAGTGGCTAGTAATACATGTATTACAAAGGATGCAGTAGATGATATAGAGTACAGTATATACGTATACATATGAGATGAATAATGTAGGGTATGTAACATTATATTAGGTAGCATTGTTTAAAGTGGCTAGTGATATATTTGACATCATTTCCCATCAATTCCCATTATTAAAGTGGCTGGAGTTGAGTCAGTGTCAGTGTGTTGGCAGCAGCCACTCAATGTTAGTGGTAGCTGTTTAACAATCTGATGGCCTTGAGATAGAAGCTGTTTTTCAGTCTCTCGGTCCCAGCTTTGATGCACCTGTACTGACCTCGCCTTCTGGATGATAGTGGGGTGAACAGGCAGTGGCTCGGGTGGTTGTTGTCCTTGATGATCTTTATGGCCTTCCTGTAACATTGGGTGGTGTAGGTGTCCTGGAGGGCAGGTAGTTTGCCCCCGGTGATGCGTTGTGCAGACCTCACTACCCTCTGGAGAGCCTTATGGTTGTGGGCGGAGCAGTTGCCGTACCAGGCGGTGATACAGCCCGCCAGCATGCTGTCGATTGTGCAACTGTAGAATTTTGTTAGTGCTTTTGGTGACAAGCCAAATTTCTTCAGCCTCCTAAGTTTGAAGAGGCGCTGCTGCGCCTTCACAATGCTGTCTGTGTGAGTGGACCAATTCAGTTTGTCTGTGATGTGTATGCCGAGGAACTTAAAACTTACTACCCTCTCCACTACTGTTCCATCGGTGTGGATAGGGGGGTGTTCCCTCTGCTGTTTCCTGAAGTCTACAATCATCTCCTTAGTTTTGTTGACGTTGAGTGTGAGGTTATTTTCCTGACACCACACTCCGAGGGCCCTCACCTCCTCCCTGTAGGCCGTCTCGTCGTTGTTGGTAATCAAGCCTACCACTGTTGTGTCGTCCACAAACTTGATGATTGAGTTGGAGGTGTGCGTGGCCACGCAGTCGTGGGTGAACAGGGAGTACAGGAGAAGGCTCAGAACGCACCCTTGTGGGGCCCCAGTGTTGAGGATCAGCGGGGTGGAGATGTTGTTGCCTACCCTCACCACCTGGGGGCAGCCCATCAGGAAGTCCAGTACCCAGTTGCACAGGGCGGGGTGGGTTAGGGCAGTGTACAGTGTGGTTGAGATTGCATCGTCTGTGGACCTATTTGGGCGGTAAGCAAATTGGAGTGGGTCTAGGGTGTCAGGTAGGGTGGAGGTGATATGGTCCTTGACTAGTCTCTCAAAGCACTTCATGATGACGGAAGTGAGTGCTAGTCGTTTAGCTCAGTTACCTTATCTTTCTTGGGAACAGGAACAATGGTGGCCCTCTTGAAGCATGTGGGAACAGCAGACTGGTATAGGGATTGATTGAATATGTCCGTAAACACACCGGCCAGCTGGTCTGCGCATGCTCTGAGGGCGCGGCTGGGGATGCTGTCTGGGCCTGCAGACTTGCGAGGGTTAACACGTTTAAATGTTTTACTCACCTCGGCTGCAGTGAAGGAGAGTCCGCATGTTTTCGTTGCAGGCCGTGTCAGTGGCACTGTATTGTCCTCAAAGCGGGCAAAAAAGTTATTTAGTCTGCCTGGGAGCAAGACATCCTGGTCCGTGACTGACTAGGCTGGTTTTCTTCTTGTAGTCCGTGATTGACTGTAGACCCTGCCACATACCTCTTGTGTCTGAGCCGTTGAATTGAGATTCTACTTTGTCTCTATACTGACGCTTAGCTTGTTTGATAGCCTTGCGGAGGGAATAGCTGCACTGTTTGTATTCGGTCATGTTACCAGTCACCTTGCCCTGATTTAAAAGCAGTGGTTCGCGCTTTCAGTTTCATGCGAATGCTGCCATCAATCCACGGTTTCTGGTTAGGGAATGTTTTAATCGTTGTTATGGGAACGACATCTTCAACGCACGTTCTAATGAACTCGCACACCGAATCACGTATTCGTCAATGTTGTTATCTGACGCAATATGAAACATATCCCAGTCCACGTGATGGAAGCAGTCTTGGAGTGTGGAATCAGCTTGGTCGGACCAGCGTTGGACAGACCTCAGCGTGGGAGCTTCTTGTTTTAGTTTCTGTCTGTAGGCAGGGATCAGCAAAATGGAGTCGTGGTCAGCTTTTCCGAAAGGAGGGCGGGGCAGGGCCTTATATGCGTCGCGGAAGTTAGAATAACAATGATCCAAGGTTTTTCCCGCCCTGGTTGCACAATCGATATGCTGATACAATTTAGGGAGTCTTGTTTTCAGATTGGCCTTGTTAAAATCCTCAGCTACAATGAACGCAGCCTCAGGATGTATGGATTCCAGTTTGCAAAGAGTCAAATAAAGTTCGTTCAGAGCCATCGATGTGTCTGCTTGGGGGGGAATATATATACGGCTGTGATTATAATCGAAGATAATTCTCTTGGTAGATAATGCGGTTGACATTTGATTGTGAGGAATTCTAAATCAGGTGAACAGAAGGATTTGAGTTTCTGTGTGTGTTTCTGTGTATGTTTCTGTGATCACACCACGTCTTGTTAGCCATAAGGCATACGCCAGTGCATATTCAGAGTATTCCCAACACTATTTTTCTTAGATGAGACACCTGGCTGGGTCTGGTACATTCATGATGGCTGACTATGATTCTGCATTTCACTGTGGATCACTGTACTGGGCTAATCCAGCAACACAGTGCTGCTCTGAGGTCCTGTAGGGGAGGGGATGGGTGGAACCGGACGGTTGCGTCCCATGGGACCTGGTCAAAAGTAGGGCACAGTATAAGAATGGGATGCACCTGACTTCTGAACTTTAGCCATGTCTCCTTCTATAGCTACTGTATCTCTCCACTATGGGCTCTACTGTGGCCTATGCAGAGCCGGATATGTGGTTTCACTCAACACCCATCTCAAGTTTAGGCTTGAAGTAGTCTACATTGGCACTAAACCAACAGCTACTGTAACAGTTAAAATAAAGCGACTGCAATATTTTCACATTGTCCCAGTTTCTCATTGGCTCCAGTTTAAGTCCCTACCTGTAACGGGAAGGTAGAACAAGTGGTTGCTATGGTGACAGCAAACAGGAAATGCCCTCGGGTATTGTCCAGAAGCCTTCCTGCAGTGTGTTGAGTGTTGCTGCCCGCCTAAGGCTGCAAGGAAACTCAGCTCATTGTGAGGCTGCGGACAGAGTCTCCATCCACTCTCACAATGTTCCCTTTCAGTGCAAGGGGGCAACTGCCAAGGAGCTCAACCGTAAATGCTCTCTGGATAAAGATGCTTTGTTCCAAATAATTCCTGTGGCAACCAAGGTCTTATTCTAAACTAGTCCCAAATCTGTAATAGGTCAGGTCCTGAAACCACCCCTGGAATGATGATTTGCTAGACTTTTATACTGGGTATCAATGCATGCAATCATTCACCTGTTAATAGTATTAGGCATATGCTTACTCTGCATAGAATGATACTTTTCCTGCATGTCATCAAGCTTTTTTCCTAATGGAGTTTGATATTATATATTCTATTACTATCCTACTACCTATGACTACTTTATGCTAATATATAATATTCTCTTACTATGCAAGTATTTTCTGTGCAACTTGAATTCCAGTTTGTACCAGTCTGACTATTACAAATCTGCTGCTACAGACTTTATTCCATACAATTCTTCCTGTCCCCTCGGTCAGTTCCCCCTCTCGCACCCCAAATGTGACGATAACATGAAGGAGTTTGTGTGTACTCTAATTCTGTGTATGTGAAGGGAGCACCATACTGTAAAACAAGTGTCAGCACTTTCTGGAATACATATTTTATGTTCCCACTATTTCTACATCTGACACCTTTCTCTCATTCTCCTTTCTTTCTCTCTTCTCATTGTCGCCTTTTCTCTAGTGAATGCTTGGAGAATGTAGACAAAGCGGGTGTATTGAGAGACTGTCTTTGGCCAGACTGTGTATGGATTTCCCCGTTTCTTTGATCAGTTTATTGTTACCGTGCTACAAAGGCACAAAGAGCAGCGCTGTCAAGTAAAATCAGTCGTTATTCAGCGAGTTGGCATTGGCGTCACGGAAATCACATTTAGTTTATGGCTGCATACTGGAAGCCAGGACTTTTATAGTTGTGAATAGATTACGATAGATTTGGAACAATTTCATTCTAGCCTGTTCAATTTTGAATATTTATCAACCAGATATAGCCTGTTGGATATGTTCTATGTTTAGACTGGGATTTTGACAATGTCGTCATTGATGACCCCTCGCAGTATGACTAATTGATTATACTGTGCTGCCGTATGCTCAACGTGGTCTTCTGTGTGCTCAGTGTCTCTCTCTAGTGTTTACACAAGAATAGAGTGGTGAGGAAGCCGTGTCCGGAAGCGACTTCACCATTCACATTCTGGATTCAAGTTCTCAAACATTGTTTTTAAGCTTTGTTTTAATATTGACAGTTGCAGCTGATTTCAGGATTATAATATTTATTCAAGCTCTCCTTATGTGTCATTCGTATGTATTCGTTGCAGTCTCTGAATTGTTTTAAGCAAACTTTTTTTTTTCTCCCGCCAGCTCCTGATAAAGGGCGTCGTGACAACTTTATACCAGTTGTAGGTTTGCTATTTAGAGAGTCAGTCATTACGGAGACGTCTGTTTCCACCTGGAAACTACTTTGGGGCATTACATAAATTAGCTCGGAGAAGGTTTAAACTGCATTCTAATGTTTACTTTGCTTAAAGAAAACGGTATCAAGCGAAGTTTTTTTAAATGTATGCTCACGTATTGGGTCTCGGGGGCTGCCCGAGTGGAAATGTGAAATGGAAGTTATGGAACTCCCTTGCATGGTTCTTTCAATGGGGAAAAGTTCGCAATGAAACTGACATTAAATGTGGAGAAATTATACATTTGCCTCTGTTGGCCATCAAGTAGCCTATTAATGTGTATGCCATTGTAGGCAACCATTTGATACAATAAACATGTTATATATCCCACGGTTGGGATAGTGTTCTTCGGCTTGCAAGCCCTTTCTCCTCCAAACATAACGATGGTCATTATGGCCAAACAGTTCTATTTGTGTTTCATCAGACCAGAGGGCATTTCTCCAAAAAGTATGATCTTTGTCCCCATGTGCAGTTGCAAACCGTAGTCTGGCTTTTTTAATGGCGGTTTTGGAGCAGTGGCTTCTTCCTTGCTGAGCGACCTTTCAGGTTATGTTGATATAGGACTTCTTTTACTGTGGATATAGATACTTTTGTACCCGTTTCCTCCAGCATCTTCACAAGGTCCTTTGCTGCTGTTCTAGGACTGATTTGCACTTTTCGCACCAAAGTATGTTCATCTCTAGGAGACAGAACGCGTATCCTGAGTGGTATGACTGCTGCGTCGTCCCATGGTGTTTATACTTGCGTACTATTGTTTGTACAAATGAACGTGGTATATTCAGGCATTTGGAAATTGCATCAGACTTGTAGAGATCTACAATTTCTTTTCTGAAGTCTTGGCTGATTTCTTTTGATTTTCCCATGATGTCAAGCAAAGAGGCACTGAGTTTGATGGTAGTCCTTGAAATACAACCACAGGTACACCTCCAATTGACTCAAATGATGTCAATTAACCTGTCAGAAGCTTCTCAAGCCATGGCATTATTTTCTGGAATTTTCCAAGCTGTTTAAAGGCACATTCAACTTGGTGTATGTAAATGTCTGACCCACTGGAATTGTGATAGATTATTTCACTGTCTGTAAACATTTGTTGGAAAAATTATTTGTCATGCACAAAGTAGATGTCCTAACCGACTTGCCAAAACTGTAGTTTGTTAACAAGAAATGTGTGGAGTGGTTCAAAAACGAGTTTTAATGACTCCAGCCTAAGTATGTAAACTTCCGACTTCAAATGTAGGTACGTGGTTGCAAAGGGCATCAGTGTCTTAACAGCGCAATTTGCCAAGGAAAGAAACTCTGAGCACAGCTCTATCCAGAAATCTGGCAGTGGCTTCTGATTTTAAATTCAATTAAAATTCAAGAACTGCTTGTCGCAATTTAGATGAGACTCTCTTGTTCAGATATCAGTAAGTGGACTGGAGGCAGGGCATGAAAGGGATAACGAATCCAGCTGTTTCTGTCATCAGTTCCGGGAAAGTACCTGCGTAATTGTGCACCCAACTCAGGTGCTTCGCTATATTTCATTTGACATTGTCTGTAAGCTTGAGTTCATTTGCACACAAAAAATCATACAATGACGGAAAGATCTGTGTGTTCTTGTTAATGCCTCAATTTTTTTCCGCACATTGAATATAGTTGAGTCCCTGTAATCCTAGATCATTCAGGCAAGAAAAAACATCACCCAGATAGGCCAGTCATGTGAGAAACTCGTCATCATGCAAGTGATCAGACAAGTGAAAATTATGGTCAGTAAAGAAAACTTTAAGCTCGTCTCTCAATTCATAAAAACGTGTCAATAATTTGCCCCTTGATAACCTGTGCACTTCTGTATGTTGTAAAAGCGTTACATGGTCGCTGCCCATATCATTGCATAATGCAGAAAATACACGAGTTCAGGGGCCTTGTTTTAACAAAGTTAACCATTTTCACTGTAGTGTCCAAAAGGGGGATGAATCATTTTGCAATACACTGTAAATGGAATAATACTCTTATTGCAATGTGGATGGCTTATAAAGAGCCTTTGGTTGTACATAGACTACACTATGTTGTTGCCAGGGAACAACACCCTCTTCGAAGAAGTAGGAGGTGAAGATCTCCTGCACAGATTGCCTTCTCTCTTGCTGCGTTGTTGGACCCCATCCTTGAAACATTCTGCAGAGCAGCAGACTTCTCCTCTGGCACATGGTGGTGAGCTGCAGATCCCCACCTGGTCCTCGTGTCCATCCTCGTGACATTTATTAAGGACACAGGTAGCCTTCACGCACCTGAATTCTTGGACTGCCTCTAGGAGGCAGTCCCAGATGGCCCTGGGCAACCAACCGCACAGTGCCCTACTACACGGTAACTGTAGGCAATCATTTTGAAGGAATCTCCAGTTACAATGTAGGAATATGGAAGATAATGTCATTATTAGACTTTTACATCACCAGGTCAATGTGGATTACTAAAGTATAATATCCCTTAAAACAAATCATGATAACATTGGATAGATGGATAGATGCATGTGACAATAGCGGGATCATATCAAGGATAGCATACCAAATGAATACATAAATACCGCTTGATGAGTTGATCATTTGAATCGGCTGTGTAGGTCGAAGGCAAAAACAAAAAGGTGCCCTATCCAGAATAGCCTACTCTCTCACTTTGACAGTTGGGGCTACTATCCTTCACCCTCCTCCATCGCTGTTGGCTAGCTATCTACAAATGCATTTGTAGTTTTTACAATGATCAATACATCAAGAAAGCTAGCTAATATGAAGTTAGGTAGCTGGTGATATTTAATTAACTTAGCTAGCTATCTATACAGCACGTAAAATTGGCTAGATGGTTAGCTAGCTAGCAGCTCATTTGAGTTATCCTGCACTGTAGCTAGTTAGCTAATAGTACATAGTTGTTTTTTTTACACTTTCTAAATGTATTTACTTACTTGGTTCCGACCTTGAATATGTGGACATCTATAAGTACCTAGGTGTCTGGCTAGACTGTAAACTCTCCTTCCAGACTCATATCAAACATCTCTAATCTAAAATCAAATCTAGAGTCTGCTTTCTATTCCGCAACAAAGCCTCCTTCACTCACGCCGCCAAACTTACCCTAGTAAAACTGACTATCCTACTGATCCTCGACTTCGGCGATGTCATCTACAAAATAGCTTCCAATACTCTACTCAGCAAACTGGATGCAGTTTATCACAGTGCCATCCGTTTGTTAGTAAATAGTAAAGCACCTTATACCACCCACCACTACGACATGTATGCTCTAGTCGGCTGGCCCTCGCTACATATTCGTCACCAGACCCACTGGCTCCAGGTCATCTACAAGTCCATGCTAGGTAAAGCTCCGCCTTATCTCAGTTCACTGGTCACGATGGCAACACCCACCTGGAGCACGCGCTCCAGCAGGTGTATCTCACTGATCATCCCTAAAGCCAACACCTCATTTGGCCGCCTTTCGTTCCAGTTCTCTGCTGCCTGTGACTGGAACGAATTGCAAAAATCGCTGAAGTTGGAGACTTCTCTCCCTCACCAACTTCAAACATCTGCTATCTGAGCAGCTAACCAATCGCTGCAGCTGTACATAGTCTATCGGTAAATAGCCCACCCATTTTTACCTACCTCATCCCCATACTGTTTTTATTGATTTACTTTTCTGCTCTTTTGCACACCTATATCTACCTGTACATGACCACCTGATCATATCACTCCAGTGTTAATCTGTAAAAATGTAATTATTCGCCTACCTCATGCCTTTTGCACACAATGTATATAGACTTTCTTTCTTTTTTTTTCTACTGTGTTATTTACTTTACTCCATGTGTTGTCTGTTCACACTGCTATGCTTTATCTTGGCCAGGTCGCAGTTGCAAATGAGAACTTGTTCTCAACTAGCCTACCTGGTTAAATAAAGGTGAAATAAAATTTAAAAAAATAAAACTTGAGTAGGTTCTCCCAGCCATGTGGACGATTGGCAACAGGGCAGCAAAGTGTGTTTGTCACCAGAGCGTTTTAGAACATATTACTATTTACCTGTGAATAAATTCATGAAATGGAGAATGGATTAAACTATTTACCCATTTAATAACATACTAACTTGCTATGCTGAATTATTGACGCACAATTGAACGTGCTGCTGTATGCTGCCAGCACGCCCACAAGTGAACCACTCTGGGCTGCATGTGGCAATTTACCACGTGGTAGTGTACAGGAAACACAACTTTTTCTCTGCCTCCCACTCCATGGTCGCACCTCCAAATGGTCCCGCCATCTCCGCTTCTCACCGTTTTCCCCGGTTTGTAGTCGTAACATCTGGCACATAATAACCGCACAATTGCCCGAAAATAGATTATCATTATTTTCTTTATGTTCATCCAAGTGTTTCTTGCTCAGAGATTTCAAGATCCCTTGTCCAACTTTCATCACTCAAACTCACGTGTTGGATTTATCTATAGATATGTACATGCACAAAGTGGATTTATTTAAGCAATAAGGCCGGAGGAGATGTGGTATATGGCCAATGTACTACGGCTAAGGACTGTTCATAGGCACGACGCAAGGCCATGGTATATTGGTAATATACCACAAACCGCCGAGGTGCCTTATTGCTATTATAAACTGGTTTCCAGCGTAATTAGAGCAGTAAAAATAAACGTTTTGTCGTACCTCTGGTATATGGTCTCATATCACGGCTCTCAGCCAATCAGCATTCAGGACTCGACCCACCCAGTTTATAATTACAATTTTAAACCTGGTTCGAGCCCTGAATGCTGATTGTCTGAAAGTCATGGTATATTAGACCATGCTTTGTATTTTAATTTGATTGAACCTTTATTTTACTAGACAAGTCAGTTAAGAACAGAGTGATGCAGAGTTCAATCTTGGTTTCCTCAGACCAGAGAATCTTGTTTCTCATGGTCTGAGAGTCCTTTAGGTGCCTTTTGGCAAACTCCAAGCAGGCTGTCGTGTGCTTTTTACTGAGTGGCTTCAGTCTTGCCACTCTACCATAAATGCCTGATTGGTGGGATGGGAGAAACCTTTTGGAAGGTTCTCCCATCTCCATAGAGGAACTCTGGAGCTCTGTCAGCGTGACCATTGGGTTCTTGGTAACCTCCCTGACCAATGCCCTTCTCCCCCGATTGCTCATTTGTGACTGGGCGGCCAGCTCTAGGAGGAGTCTTGGTGGTTCCAAACTTCTTCCATTTAAGAATGATGGGAGGCCACTGTGTTCTTGGGGACCTTCAATGCTGCAGAAATGTTTTGGTACCCTTCCTGAGATCTGTGCCTCGACAGAGGGAATAAAATATTTAAATTAAATAAATGGTTATATAGATTTTTAAGGTTACAAGTCTCTGTATTAATCTGTCTGTGTTGGCAATATCACTGCATACCCATAGCCAAGTGGAGAGAGGATGCCCCTTATCACAGTTCCCAAATGTCCAGCTAATCCTACGCCGGCGGATCTCAAAACTGAGCATGGAGCCACGTTAAGTAGCAATGATATCCTTCGCCACCGTTGTCTTACGTCATGACATGGCTCCAAACAGTCATGACTATTCAATAAATAATTTAATGTTTATTTTCAGCTAATTTCTTAGTTAAGTTATATAACTTAAGGTATATAACTAACAGAGGTTTGAAGTTGAGGGTGCATTATTTATAAAGTTGGGCAATGAGGATGAAAACTAGCATACAGTGCATTCGGAAAGTTACAGCGTTATTCTAAAATGGATTGAATAAATGTTTTTCCACATCAATCCTGAGTGGCCCTGCCAGAGCCCGGACTTGAACCTGATCGAACATCTCTGGAGACACCTGAAAATAGCTGTGCAGCGACGCTCCTCATCCAACCTGACAGAGCTTGAGAGGATCTGCAGGGAAGAATGGGAGAAACTCAGCAAATACAGGGGTGCCAAGCTTGTAGCGTCATACCCAAGAAGACTTGAGGCTGTAATCTCTGCCAAAGGTGCTTCAACAAAGTACTGAGTAAAGGTTCTGAATACTTATTTAAATGTCATTTCTGTTTTTTTTTTTTTACTTTTTCATTAGACTGATGGGGAAAAAAACACAATTTAATCAATTTTAGAATAAGGCTGTAACATAACAAAATGTGGAAAAAGTGAAGGGATCTGAATACTTTCCCAATGCATTGTATTTGTTGATTAAATCTGACTTTCTGAATATAATGAGTAATCCAGGAATGTCATAAGTTTATTGACACAAGAAAACTCAAGAAAACATCAACTCTGCAGATCGCAGTTATTACAGTGAATGGCTAAATGACTTCCGGACACTAAGGGTCCGCGGAGCCCCTCCCCGCCACTCTATTGTGTCTGTGTGACCATTCAATCAGACCGATACTGTAGGAAAGGTGGTTCGGTTTAGGAACAATAATTCCTTGTGCTCCTTCGTCATTGCACTAAAGGGGCAATCTAGGATTCAATTTCAACTAATTTGAAAGTCCAAAAATGGATGTTCCCTTTTTTTAAATGTCAAAAAGGAGAAAGACTGTGGAAATAGATTATTCATGACTGGGTCTAGTATATTTCCACATCACACTGCATCAGTCAGTGAGGGAGGGTTACTTTTTCATTTAAGCAGACTGCGTCTATTCCCCTCCTAGACAGGGGTGTCTGCTCACCAGTATGTGCCTCCTCTGCTGGCAATTGATAGTACTTTTGCTCCCTGCAAGCACTTACCCCAGGGTAGCCCCTCCCCTCTATGTGCAACAGAATGGGATATGACCATTTTAGTGAAATTGGTAGGACTATTGGTGAGGAAGACAGCGGGGGTCCAGCAAGGGGTACTCCTGCGCACAAGCCGACAATGCCTGTTCCTGAACTGTTGGATCCCTTTGTTATCTTTTGACGCCCACGTGCTGTTGCTGGAGAAACAAGGACACCGTTTCTCTCTGGCTCTGCTTGTTTTAAGGTCTATTTATTTGGTGCTTGCTTGACCTTACACCAGAACAAATTCATATTTGTATTATATTATTTTAGATCAGATCATTTTAGATGTTTCTATTCTACTGTATATCTAGTTGGAAATGAAAGACATGCATAATATAAGTAACATAATCACTACAACACAGATTTTTCATGCACAATAAAAAATAAATCCATCTTTTAAGGGGACAAAGGATGGAGTCAACCGTAAGACCACAATATCTATGGGGCTTAGCAGCACATACTGTATATTCTGTAGATCACAGGGACAAGAGGCACCTCACCCATCTCAACAGTAGGTGTCGCCACCAAGAAGGGGGAAAAAACACATTTTAAAACCGGGATGAGGACAGAGCACACTGTCCAATAGATGGATTACATTTATTGAATGGCTCAAAGACCAAACAATAACTGGAAAAGATGACATTTTTTTAATAATTTGAAACCATTAGCTCCACACCCTTTCATTTGACCTGTCCTGTGAAACCATTAGCTCCACACCCTTTAATTTGACCTGTCCTGTGATACCATTAGCTCCACACCCTTTAATTTGACCTGTCCTATGAAACCATTAGCTCCACACCCTTTCATTTGACCTATCCTATGATTCTGTTTGCTATTATTTTGAACCTGTTTCCCAGTTTCCTCTAGCTAGTTGTGAATTTGCGCTGGGTGCCACTACTCCCTCATTAGGGGTCAGTCACTCCAGGGAAAGCTGAGGAATCGTGACCTTTGACCTAGACATTTACAGGCCCACATACCAGCTGGCCATTGGCTACAATAACTGAACAGTACTGCCGTCCCCTTGCTCAAGAAAGTCTCCCTCGCTTGCCAGAGCACTCAAGTCTAAGCTCCGAGTGCAGAGTGTGGGGAAGTGGGAACTCGATTACCCTCAATACAGACAGTATTCCCTTCCCCTGGTGTTGTCCCATGTACCCCCCCCCCCCCTCTGCCATTTCAATAGAAACACCTTGTATCAAATCCATTTTGGAGGAGATATACCACAGAGAGCTTTGGGGTAGACGTATGTCTATTTTTCTGTCAGTTTTTGTTTTTACATTTACATTTAAGTCATTTAGCAGACGCTCTTATCCAGAGCGACTTACAAATTGGTGCATTCACCTTATGACATCCAGTGGAACAGCCACTTTACAATAGTGCATCTAAATCTTTTAAGGGGGGGGTAGAAGGATTACTTTATCCTATCCTAGGTATTCCTTAAAGAGGTGGGGATCCTCAACATACCTCTTGGTAAGATATACCTCTGACAAGCTGAAGCCCAGCCTGCAGTATTGAGTAAACACAGCAGGTTTCCCAGAGTAACTAGAGTGTAGCCTTGACCTCTGATCATTCTCCTGCCTCACCTGGTGGCAATGCACTGGATCTTACCTCAGTGTTGTATAGCACCCATCTCTATTGACAGGCAAAATATTTCTATACTTGCTCAATTACAGTACATAGGGCCAAATCCTCACATGAACACACGTACACATCTTGAACTTTCAGGTAAGCTATGTGCTGCAGATGAGTTATGTTCAAGTATGTCAAGGTGGGTTTTAGATGATAATGTATGTTCAATCACACCGTGGTTGACTGAATTTCAGTTGAAGGACAGAACCTGAGAGAAAAAAAACACAAAGGGCTAAAAAGACGAGGTGATGACAAAGGGACATGACCACTGGCTTGGTCACAACACCAAACACGGATGTAAATCATTTCACCCCATCTTCTGGAGACCATTACGAGCCAAATACGGTGTAGTATAACTATAGGACTCATGAAGTAAGATTAAATGGGTTAGTGGAGTTTCAGTGAGATCATTCAACAGAACTGAGCAGTATTTTATGGTCAGCAATGGCCGTTTCATAACAGGGCTACTTTCAGCTCTGACATCAAGTGTAGTATACATAAGTCAAACATAGGACCACCTGTTTAAATACTACAGACAGTAGATGGCAATGCTGCTTCTCTTCATCCTCTAACAGTCTCACAACACTGGCGAAGAGGTGAGATAAGCACAGAGATTACATTTCAGAAACCTAAAATTGACCTTACTCAAGTCAAAAACCCACCTTAAACTTTGGGGGGGAAAGTTGAACAATTATGAACAGAGCATACATTGTGGTTAAAGGCTTTATGACAAGGAAGACTCACAAATATTGTCCACCTTTGACTGTACAGATTTACAGATGGAATTCTTTAAAAGGACAAAGGGTCTGTTTAAATTAGGGATTTGTTGGAATTGTTCCAATCCTTGTCCCGTCTGGCTGAGTTGGTAGAACATGGCGCTAGCAATGCCAGGGTTGTGTGTTGCATTCCCATGGGAGACCAGTATGGCAACAAACAAACAAAAAGTATGAAAATGTATGCAAGTTGCTCTGGGTATTGTTCCCTCCTATCTCTAACCCACCAGTGCCACTACCATTTCTCACCTTGGCCACGTATCACAGAGCTGCTGGCGACAATCCTAACAACTGGCATGTGTCATAAGCCTTTGATCCTGCTCAACTTCACAACCCTTTGTCCTTTTAAATCAACTCATTAATATTTCACTCCCTTGTTTGGTCAGTCAGAGGGGGGAGAGAGAGAGAGGAAGAGGGGGAGGAGGATTCTGTGAATCAGTATAATGACCGGCGGCCATGTCTGCAACAGACAGGTCTCTCTCCACGATTTAGTAACCCGACCAATAGACTGCCTCGCTCTCTCTTTCTCTCCAAGGTCCCAAAAAACACACGCAGTCACACCCACGTGCATGCAGACATGGCAGGTTGACGTTTGTCATGAATCTTGCCCTGGAGGCAGAACTGAGCCATTTCCGCTAGATGGACCAGCTTAAAAATGAATGAAAACAAAAATGATATATTTTTGGGCTTAATTTAATGTCAGCATTCAAATATAATCAAATTGCATTGGTCACATACACATGGTTAGCAGATGTTATTGCGAGTGTAGCGGAACGCTTGCATTAGTGTTAGCAGTGTGGTTAATGTTAGGGTTCAAATCAAATTTGATTTGATTTGACATGCGTCGAATACAACAGACCTTACAGTGAAATGCTTACTTACAAGGATGTGAGACCAGATGCTTCTGGAAGTGGTGTTGGAGGGCCAGTAGGAGGCACACTGGTCCCTACAAAAGATCCCAATGCCCTAGCGTAGTGATTGTGGACATTGCCCTGGATGGGACGTTAAACTGGTGTGCTGACTCTCTGTGGTCACTAAAGATCCCAAGGCACTTATTGTTAGAGTAGGGTTGTTAACCCTGGTGTCCTGGCTGAATTTCCAACCTGGCCCTCATACCATCATGGCCACCTCATTGTCTAGGGGAGTGGTATTACAACTTTTTTAGTGGGGATCCCATTTTTTTTCCACCAGAATGTCTTGCGATCCCATCCCACCCCAAATCTAATGACAACCTTAAAATCTGTACATTTTAGATTTTAAACAAATAACCTTCAATTCATTGCATTTTCTTATCTTACCAAAATGAAAAGAAACCAATAAATACAATTTTTCAAATTACCTTTCTCAAAAATGTTTCTATAGAAGAGCACGACATAGCAAATAGGGTGCCATTTAGGACATGGTCATTGAAAGACAGGAAGTGAAGGTGTTCTGAACAAGGCCCTCTCCAATTGTGAAGTGGGCTTTGGAGGAGATTAGTTGGCTCATTAGACACAGTGTTGCACACAGTTGTGTCCAACCAGGAACTGTTCTCTGAATCTTTGCCTCGCTGACCAATGACAGTACTATGCCATATAAATATGATAGGTTGTATAGCGTGATAAGTGTGTATCGATGGCAAATGTATTTTCAGCTACATTTGATCCTGTTACTTGAGAGACACGGGTTGTAGTGATTGTAGGTTTGATACTTCACTCTTGTTTGTGTATTAATATTCAGTGTGGCCCCTTTAAGAGCCGCGTGTCCTTTTTTTTGAGAATGAGTTGTGTGCTGCGCTGAAGGGGCTGACCATGGCCTCTGGGTTCGTCACTAGGAGGTGGGAATGTCTGAGACTAACCTCCCCAGTCCCCTTGCTCAAACAACCAGGCACAGGCAGCCAGTCACACCGCATGCCCGTATCTACCAATGGAATGGAATGCAACAGCTGTGGCAGGGGGCCGCCAGGGGTGGGCCGGCTCAAACCCCCCTGCCGGGGCCCCCACTCCCCCTCTCCGCAGGGCTTCTACTCCTGAAAGGCAGCTCAACTAAAAAGTGTGCTCTGAGACAGAGTGGGCGCCTCGACAGGGGCTGCACTGCAAAAACACAGAGGGGGGGGAAGAGGGTTGAGAGAGAACGAAGGGGAGCGAGAGAGTCGGGGACGGCGCTAGAAAAGGAGAGCACAAAGAGGAGGAAAGTGAAGCGAGGGAGGGGATTTGAAAGCTCGGGTGAAGGGGAAGAGAGGGAGAGGGAAAGACAAAAGAAAGCGA
>NC_060184.1:45078097-45083097 GCF_021184085.1 Oncorhynchus gorbuscha | reverse complement strand
TAAAGCCAGGATTTGTGCTATATACTCTATTTTGATAAACAATGCAAGCCATTATTTAGAAAGGCTTACACAACTGGTATGCAATCATAGAAAGCATTCCTAATCTATTCACCAGGATGCATCTGATTTATATCCATCTGCTTACATGATGCGTGATACAACACCTTTCCTTTTTAAGACCTGCATGCGCTGCAGTTCCACTAAACAAGGCCTGTCCGAGTTGTCCTGTTGGTAGAGCTTGGGCAGGGTAGGTAGTGAGTGTTTAGATAATAAGTGTTACGATAATGAGTGTTGAGGTAGTTAGTGTTGAGGTCGTGAGTGTTGAGGTAGTGAGTGTTGAGGTAGTGAGTGTTGAGGTAATGAGTGATTAGCTAGTAAGTGATGAGGTAGTAATTGATGAGCTAGTTGAGGTAGAGCAGCAAGCCTAAGTGAGCCAAGGGGGGATAAACCTCTCTGTGTTGCTGCCCAGCAGTGGGCCCTATGTTTGGCGTTGACCAGGGTGCACAACTAGATCCAGCTGTTTGGCACCACTCCCCCTGGCTGCCTGGCAGCCTGCCCATCCCACTACTGCTGGCAGACGGGCGCCAGATGTTTACACGCTAAAAACACTTCCTATCACAAAGCACCAAGATTCAATGGCATGCAAAGAGATATGTGCTTTGTCACAACTTCTGGCGTAAAAAAGGCTTTATAAAATAAATGTTATTGGCTTTAAGGCTGATTGTCTGTAGCAGTGTCATCTCTAACATTTTTCTCTCTCTCTTTCTCTTTTCTCGTTTTCTTTATCCCCATGTAGCACCGCCGCAGTTTTTCCCTGCTTTCCATCCACCGGTGCCCATCGACGACAGACATGCCCAGGGTCGCTACATCTACGAGCCGTCCCCCGTTCCCCCTCTACACGTGTGAGTGTCACAGACTGTACACACACACACAACCCCCCCATCCCCGTACACATCCACTTCTTCTTTACATAAAATAATGCAAAGGAATTTGTACAATTCTACCAGTCAGGTCTAATGGGAAGTGATTTGGATATCAGTATCATATCATTGGTATCAGCAAGAACCCCCAGTAGTGTTAATGGCAATATTAATAAGATGCTCCTGTTTCCAACACCCCAAGGCATGTTGCATCCTCCTCAGAGGTGCTCTGTGCTCCCCTGCTCTCCAGATCAAAGGTCATGGCCCTGTCTGGGAGTAACATGATCCACATGTCAGAGACACGCAAATTAACATGTGCCAGAAACATGGAAACTAGGGCCTTTGAGAATGTTATTCTCATAAGCACAGTGATCAAGTCTTGTCAACTCCCAACCTGACATACCTTCACTGACACACACATCTCAACTGACACGCACACCTTCACTGACACACACACACATCTCTTCTGACATACGTACCATGTATGCACCCCCCAACACACACACACACACAAATAACACACATATTAGAATCCCTCTCATTCTTACTGTCTTTCACTCTCTCCCTTCTTTCTCTCTCTTTTACTCCACCGCTTTTGCTCTCTGTTCTGCCTGAACAGTGAGTGCTGGTAGTGGATGCTCTGTCGCCCTTGCATCACTAATTTCTCACCCAGAGACAGCAAGGAAGCGATCAGTGCGCGACTGGGACAAATTGGATGGGGCAGCTACTTGGGCCACATTATGTTTGAAATTCTTCTTCATTATCAACCCCCCCATCCTCAAGAGTCATATCTCTCCCTTGCTGATGTGCCACTAAGCATAATGCATTTTTTATGTCTCCCCCCACCCTCACACCCCCACCCCCCCTCGTCTCAGAGGAGAGAGGGAGAGGCAAAGGGGGGGGGGGGATTAGTGATTGATGCCCCGTGTCAAAGCAAACAAAATGGCAAATATAATTGAGCATTTAGCTTCTGCAGAGAACATGTGCCGCCAATACGGCTCAAACAAACAGCCGTGTTTGTTATCAGTCAGAGGCGCTTTTGGAGAGATCTGGAGCACTGGTTAGGGGGAAGGGGGAGACATGGAACCCACTGAATTAAATGAAGGGGTAAGAGAAGTTGCACAGAACGAACGTGTTCAGTCACCCGATCTCTGTCCGGATAAGAGTTATCTGGCTGGCGCGCTTCGTTTGCTCAGCCTGCCAGGGGAGGCGTGGCCGTGAGTCGTTGCCGTACTTATGGGCTGTTTATCCACTTGTATTGCTGCTTAATATGACACGCCACGCTGAAAGGCCCCATTTTTCATTATTACAAGGCAGTTTAGTGGATGATCTTATTCAAATTGACTTGGGTACTAGTACACACATTATCGAGTTACACGTGTTCCTTTCCGATCTCAAATCAAAGTTTATTCGTCACGTGCGCCGAATACAACAGGTATTCACCTTACAGTGAAATGCTTACTTACAGGCTCTACATTTACATTTAAGTCATTTAGCAGACGCTCTTATCCAGAGCGACTTACAAATTGGTGCAATCACCTTATGACATCCAGTGGGACAGTCACTTAACAATAGTGCATCTAAAACTTAGGGGGGGTGGGGTGAGAGGGATTACTTAACCTATCCTAGGTATTCCTTAAAGAGGTGGGGTTTCAGGTCTAACCCCTCTGCTCTCAATGCCATTACTCTTGCTTCTTTTCAGAGTAGGCAACAGTGTTACATGGTGTTACTGTTTAGGGTTTGTACAGTCCAATCGACAGATTACCGAGTTATGTAGGCTACTGTAGTTTCTTGGTTCAGATTTGGACTGTAACATAAACTCAGTATTGCTTGGGAACAATTTCATCTGGCAATTTGGTCTCATTGGATAGTGTTTTGGAATTCCTTACGAAAGAGCATTTTGATCCAGTCACCCCCAACAATGCCATCATGGCCCTACACACAGAGAGAACATGCATGGCCCTGCAGGGGACAAGTGGGGGGGGTTCAGACAGAAATATAGAATTGTTTTAAGACAAATTCTCCTTAGTGAGCAGAATTAATCGTTATTAGCCCTCTTAAAGATATGGTTAAGTACACAGTAGAGTATTATTGGCATTACTTCCTCATACAGAGGTTTCATTACAGCGGGTAATTACAGTGGGTCTGGCCCCGCGGCGGTACAATCAATCCAGCTTCGAAATGCTAGCCGTCACGCTCACGCTAGCAGCGCTAATGCTAGGACTTGGTCCGGTAGAAAAACACGCAGCCGCCTCATATTCTCATGATACATTCTGCTGTCCAACCGACGTTGCAAATGTACAGAATCCTGTCCTATTATTGTGACAGGTCTAATTGAAACATGTTTATTTATGTCCCGGCGCCGCAGAAGAGGGAGGACGGACGGAGCGTTAGCAAAGGCGCTAAGCTAAAGGCATCCGGCGATATATGAGACCGACGGAATTAAATTAAAAGCTCATAAAATGAAATATGCTCTGTATTAGCTGCCTGACACTTAATTTGCCTTCAAATGAGCGGAGGAAATCACAAATTAACTGTCCTTTGTTTTTCCACTCTCTCTCGCTCTCTCACTCTCCTGCTGCACGCCACCCCTATTAGGCAGGGAAGAGTGCAATTACAGTCAGGAGCTAGGATAATCGTTTAGTTTACGAATTATTGCATGGGAAGGCACCCGTGTGGCATTCAATATTAAAGATAGGGTCAGGGGTTGCCTTCCTTGTGTGGGTGCATTGATGATGTACTGTTTCTGTGTGGAAATGGAAGTTATCCATTTCCACATAATAGAGGATGTCTATGTCTATGTCCTACATGTCTAAAATGGGAAACTGTGGAGTCTTTTGTCAATACCCTCGGCATATAGAGCTCTGACCAACCACTTTTTAATGACTATAGAATAGGACCTCAGTGCACCTGATCTAGGATCAACAGCCCTCTTCCCCACTACCTCAGTGTCTCTGACCAAGAAACATCTGACCTTTTCCTCCTCTAGAGAGTATGCTTCTTCACTTCCTGCTTAAATAAACACATGAATCAGTGAAGAGCAGACTCCATGGAAGCTCTCGTCCCCACCGTCGCTCTCATTGTGTTGGCCTAGATTCATCGGGAACTGGGGGGCTGTGGGGCTTTGTGGGGGATGCTGGGGCCTTTCATAGGGGACATTATTGGTCGACTGACGACTACCGGTGGAAACAAAAGGCCCTCTCTTTGTGGCACAGTGCCTGGTCTCGGTCACCCGGAGACGGGCCGAGAACAAACAGAAGTATTTGACCACAAGTAAATTACCTGCATGGGAGTTTACTCGCGAGTTTAGAGGCCCTTATGCTTGAATGTGGCCACTGAAACAACAAAACACTCTTAGGGGATAAGTAATTGACTTGCAACTGTTTGCGTAGTCACGGTCGTTGCCTTCGGAAAGTATTCAGACCCCTGGACTTTTTCCATATTTTGTTACATTACAGCCTTATTCTAAAATGTATTAAATAAATAAAATCCTCAGCAGTCTACACACAATACCTCATAATGACAAAGCGAAAACAAGTTTTACGTTTGAATTTTTCAAATAAAAAATAAACAGAAATACCTTATTTACATAAGCATTCAGACCCTTTGCTATGAGACTCGAAATTGAGCTCTGTTACATCCTGTTTCTATTGATCATCCTTGAGATATTTCCACAACTTGATTGGAGTCCACCTGTGGTAAATTCAATTGATTGGACATGATTTGGAAAGGCACACACCTGTCTATATTAGGTCCCATAGTTGGCAGTGCATGTAAGAGCAAAAACCTTAGAGCTCCAAGACAGGATTGTGTCGAGGCACAGATATGGGGAAGGGTACCAAAAAATGTCTGCAACATTAAAGGTCCCCAAGTTTGGAACCTCCAAGACTCTCCCTAGAGCTGGCCGCCCGGCTAAACTGAGCAATCGGGGGAGAAGGGCCTTGGTCAGGGAGGTGACCAAGAACCAGATGGTAACTCTGACAGAGTTCTAGAGTTCCTCTGTGGAGATGGGAGAACCTTCCAGAAGGACAACCATCTCTGCAGCACTCTACCAATCGGGCATTTGTGGTAGAGTGACCA